>NW_026623124.1:0-2500 GCF_028827405.1 Penicillium crustosum
GCGCTTGAGGGGGAGCCGGATGACGGGCATCGGGCCCGTATCTGAGCGGCAAGTCTGCTGGCCAGTTGGCTCGGAGACCATGGGCGAGGGACTGGGAGACGGCACCTTGGAGAAGTGGGCATTTGGGAGAATTGGGGTACTGGCCAGTTCGCTGGATGGCTTGGCCGCCGTCGGGCTCGAAGTGGGCCAGCACGGGGGGTCGAGGGGGCACACCCTTCCCATGGAGGGGGAGGGGGCTTTCGATGGGGGATCCTTCTAGGCATGCCCCCTTCGCCCCGGCGTCGAGAGGGGGCCCCTGCCATGGTGGGCCGGACAGGATGATTTTGGATACTCGCCAGTTCGCTCGATATTTTGCCACTGGGCTGGAGGGGCACGCCTTCCGGGGCCTGGGGCCGGGGGGGGGCATTCGATGGGGGGTCCTTCTAGGCATGCCCCCTTCGCCCGGCGTCAAGAGGGGGGGCCCTGCCATGGTGGGCCGGACAGGATGATTTTGGATACTCGCCAGTTCGCTCGATATTTTGCCACTGGGCTGGAGGGGGCACGCTTTCCGGGGCCTGGGGCCGGGGGGAGGTACTTCTAGGCATGCCCCCTTCGCCCCGGCATCGAGGGGGCGGGGGGCCAGATAGGATGACTTCAATGGGGTGGAGGGCCCCCGAAGGCACGCCCAAAGGACCCACCACGTGACCTTGCGATTTTTCAAACGACCAAGTCCCCCCAAAATCCGAAATGTCACTCAGCCATTCGAAAAGGTGGCCCACTTTGTATGGTGTTTTCGTCGTGCACGGACCACCCCCATACAAAAATTGCCCCCGCAGCAATTCCTAGCCACTTTAACTGCATTTTGGATTTTTACACCCCAAATGGGGTCGGTGAGTCTGTGTAGAAGCGACCTGGGCCCAGCGGTCCGGGGTTGGGGGATTGAGGATCCGTGACTGTGGTTGCGTTGCGTTGTGTGAGTGCCGGGGCGGCGGGGGATCTGACAGTGGGGGCCCTGGCAGGGTGACCCTCGCAGCAGGACCCTCGCAGCAGGACCCTCCGGCGCCCCGCCGGCCACGCCACCACGCGCCACGGGCGGTCCTCAGTCCCTCAGCCCCGGGGTGAGGGGGCCGCCGGCGGGGCTTCGGGCCCCACAGAGGGGGGATGGGGAAGGGGGCATGGGGTGCCAGTTGGCGCGGGCGGGGGAGTTGGCCGCTCCGGCGGACGGAGTGGGTGGTTGAAGGGGGGCGCGCGAGGCGGGCGGCCGAGCCCGAGGCACGAGGCGCAAGGCCCGGGGGCATCATCCCGGGGGGTCCTGGTGCCGGCGAGGTCCCCCGGGGGCCTGTCGGTGGGCATGGTTGGGGGCCCTGGGGGGGTCTGCGGGCAGGGGGAGAAATTGGCCAGTTGGGAGGGGGGCGCCGGCGAGGTGCGCCGGGGGCCAAAGTGGGCGTTGGTGGGTAGATTGGCCAGTTGGTACGGGGTCGCAAACCCCCCCAACACACGATATATATATTTTCGATGTGTAGTGGTGAACACCACTGGCAACATGGACCATCGAGAGATATATATATATATCAATCCTTATGCCCCCCCGAAGGTCGAGGGCTGGGATACCCCGGGGTGGAGGGCCCCCAGGGGCACCTTGGGGGCCCGCCCCCGGAGGCACGCCCGAAGGACCCATCACGTGACTTTACGAATTTTCAAACGGCTAAGTCCCCCAAAAATCCGAAATGTCACTCAGCTTTTCGAAAAGGTGGCCCACTTTGTATGGTGTTTTTGTCGTGCACGGACCACCCCCATACAAAAATTGTCCCCCGCAGCAATTTCTAGCCACTTTAACTGCATTTTGGATTTTTACATCCCAAATGGGGTCGGTGAGTCTGTGTAGAGATGAGGTCAACTCGTCTTTGCATCTTCCCTGCCAGGCTGATCCCCTCTCCGGTTCTGATGGTTGCTGCCTTGCGCCGCACCTCAACGCTGGGGGGATCACCCGCCGCAGTGGTGGTACCCGGGACCCAGCCACGCTGGATCCCCTGGTGCCCCCGCTGTGGTGACCGAAGCCCGGGGGCCTTTTGGCCCCCGGCACCGTTGGGGTCTGTGGATCGATGGCCGCTGGCCATACCCGAAACTCAGATTCCTGGAGGGGAGCCGCCCCGTGGGATCCGCCGTTCGCCGGCGTTGTCCACGGGGTCTGGACCCTTCATCCGAGGGCCACATGCCGCAGCCTGCCAGCGCCTTCACGGGCGTCTGGTCGGATCAACTGCGTGCGGACTGGTGCTGAGGAGTTTAGTGGGGGCAATTGGATGGTTTCAGCGTCCCCCCGGTACGCCGGGGGTGCCGCCGCAACCGGGCGCCTCGTGCGCCCCTTCCATTTAACTACATTCTACCCCCTCGGGGGTCTGGGCTCCCGGGACTCCCCCGCCGCAAGGCGGGTGGGCCCCCGGGACGTCTTGCCATGAAGTTACCTGGTTGATTCTGCCAGTAGTCATATGCTTGTCTCAAAGATTAAGCCATGCATGTCTAA